>NC_136861.1:5988380-5995880 GCF_951799975.1 Gobius niger | reverse complement strand
TATATATTTTTCCCTCTATTTGTCCTTTTTCCCTTTCCCTCCCTTTTTTTTTTTTTACATGTTTCCTGATTTTTATTTTTATTTATTTTTTTATTATCTTTTTCCCTATTTTATCCCCCATTTTCCTAATATCTTCCCCTTAAAATTGTTCCTAAATTTTTTCCATTTTTCTCCCAATTTTCCCCCTATTTTTTTTAAAATTCTTTTTATAATTTATTTTCTTTGTTCCACTTTTCCCCATTTTATGCCATAGTGTGTCCCAATATTTCCCCATTTTCCTGATTTTTTTTTTCCACTTTTTCCTTGATTTTCCTCCATCTTTTCTTTTTTTATTCACCATTCCTTTCCCCATGTCTTGCCATTGGAGATAAACTCCATCTTGTATATTTGCATTTCTTCCACACACTCCTTTTGCTCTGATCTTGTAGACGATGTACCGCCGCCTCTCGGTTGAATAAAGGTCCATTTTAACACGTTTTAACATTATATTTTTGTACACTAGAGGGAGTTTTGTGCAGGTGGTGTTTGGACGTCACAGTGAAAGTGGTTCAGTGAGACACAGAAGGAGCTGAGGATCATGAGGCGAACGCTGGAGAAACAACGACATAAACGATTAGAGCTGATTCAGTTCATAAAACCACATCTTTCACTGGTCTAAATGTTTTTTACCATACACTGTCTGGAAACAAATCAAACAGGCGAGATGCTCCAGGTGAAAAAAAGAATAATAATTCAGCTGCTCCAACAGGGCGGCGCTCATCCGCTCACACAAACTGAAAAACTACTTTAACAAATGAAATATCAATATAGTTTTCTACAAAGATACAAAGACATGGTGAGGAGCAAAGTGGTTCCACAGCCCATAAATACATAAATAACGGAGAATGCTAACACAATGCTTTATGATTGCATCGTGCTAATGCTAACGCTAGCTACGACTGCCGTTTTTTCACTTCTACTGATGAATGTACTGTCAACAAACATCCATATGGACCTGATTTAGACTTGACTTTATGTGTATGTGATACGTTTATATTTCGCCCAAAAATGACTAAAAGGAGTGAAAATTCCTTCTCAGCGAGGCCACGCCCCCTTCTCTGACGAGATGCCGTCTGTATCTCGGTGTCCAATAAGGAAGTGAAACTATAAACATCAGAAAAATGGTCAAACTAAAGCAAACTGAGAACATTTTAAGCTAAATTGAATATGATTGTGTTAGCAAAAATGTGTCTAATGTGTCAGATGTACTTGAGTAAATGTAACTGAGGAAACATAAAATGACAAAAATCTTCAATACATTTTTGTCTCACATTTAACCCCTTAACTCCCACCTGAACCGAGCACTTTTTCTCCAGTTTGGCTTTACCCCAGTCCAAAAGCTTCTAGAAAAAAGCTGTGAAAATAGCGACAAAACTGAGACGAAAACAATGATGGAAATGTGACCAAAAAGTGAGTAAACATTGACAAAAAAGTGACAAAAAATTGATGAAAAAGTGGCAAAAATGTCACAAGAAATTGACAAAAAGATGACAAAAATGTGACAAAAAATGACAAAAAATTGATAAAAAAACGTGACAAAAAATGACAAAAATGTGACAAAAAATGACAAAAATTGGATTAAAAAAGTACGAAAAAATTACGAAATTGTGACAAAAAAGTGACGAAAAATTGATGAAAACGTGGCAAAAATGTCACAAGAAATTGACGAAAAAATGACAAAAATGTGACCAGAAAATGACAAAAAATTAATTAAAAAAAATACGAAAAAAATGACAAAAATGTGATAAAAATTTGACAAAAAAATTACAAAAAATTTACAAAACATTATTAAAAAATTACAAAAAAAATGATGGAAAAAAAAAAATCTGACGTGAGGAAAAAGATCCTCTCGGTTCAGGCGGGAGTTAAGAGGTCAAGTCAGTTTTTCCGTTTTTCCCTGTTCACCTGCAGCGTCTCGCCTTTATAGAAGCGACTTTAAGCTCACAGTGTTTAGATTCATGTCGTGTGGGAGAAACAGACTCTGAAACGTGAGGGGAAAGTACGTCTCTGTGGATTATAGACTAACTTTGAGAGAACTGGAGTCACGGTTTGTAGAAATGTTGAAACTGCTGTGACAGATTTGACACAAATGTAACAAAACTGACGCTTTAATAAAGTCTTTACTGTTGGGTTTGAGAAAATGTCATGTTTTGCAAATAAACAAATGGGACCTTCTCTCCTGTCGCTCTCCTTTGTTTACCGAGGTTGGGACAGTCACCTTTCATCGCGCTCCCGTCGCACGTGTCTTGCTCGGCGGCACGTCAGCGGCCCCGAAGAGGAGGCGGAGGAATCGTACTCCAACCTGTCACGGCCGGGACGGTCCCAGGGCTCGGCACAGATTAGGACGAGTGTGTGAGGCCGGTTATCGCGCTCACACCTCGGGGAGTTGAACCCTCGCACTGTGTCCTCACACTCCCCTCACAGCCGGGACAACAGCGTGGGAGAAGCAACGGGGCGGGAAAATACTGGGAAGAACATAGATACAGACGGCATCTCTAGAATCATCCATATATTTTGAGAAGAATCTAAACTTTCTCTAATGATTCAGAAACTACTTTAACAAAAGCTGAATTATGAATATAGTTTTCTACTAAATAAAAATACAAAGACATGGGGAGGAGCAACATGGTTCAACAGAGTGAATGCTAATGCTACATGTTAGCGTCGTGCTAATGCTAACGCTAGCTAGCGCTGGCTATGACTGCCGTTTTTTTGCTTCTAATGAACAATCTGCTTTGAATAAACATCCATATGGACCCGATTTAGACTTAAAGGGACTATACGGAGTTTAATCATGTTAAAACTAAGTATTTTCCTCCCCCTACATGTTCCTCCATGTCCTAATGTGTAGAATGAAGAAAAGCTTTGTTCCCGCTGCCCTTCCCTTTATGCCCCTGACACGGCTTTTTTATCTTTGTTACTGTCAAGTGGCTTAAATTTCAGTTGTATCTGTACCAGTACCTGTGAGGCACATCCTGTTAGTATCTGGAGCACTTACAAGTTTTATATTTAAATATAAATATAATGTGTTGTTTTATCTTTGTATAATGTGTTTTAATGTGTCGACTAGTTCTCAGAATTGCAAGACGAATTTACCCACGGGTACAAATAAATTAATCTAACCTAACCTAAATAAGTTTATATTTTGGCAGAAAATGGCTCAAAACAGTGGAATACTGTGTTTCCCAAAAGATTATATTTTCCCCCTCGGCGAGGCCACGCCCCCTTCTATGACGAGATCCACTTAAAGGAACAGGACACCGTTTCTCCAGACTGAGATATGTTCTTACCTGAGATTAGACGAGTTGATACGTACCTGTCTGGTCTCTGTGTCCGTGGAAGAGCTTCCAATCAGTGGTGTAGTCTACGTGATACGCAGGTATACGCAGTATAACCATTATAAATCCTGCAAAACTACCGTATAACCACTACAAATTGGATAAAGTAACGTATCGCTCATTTGTGCGATGTTATTTTTGCACTTTCTGTTCTTTTAGAGACCAGCACAAACTTCACAACAAGCTATTTCCTCCCCTGAAAACAAAGACAGACTCATCCCTGTCTCGACAGTTCCCTCTCAGCTGCTCACAGCCCCGGTGCACATGTGCACAAAATAAAACCCGACCTGAGAGTAGCTCATCATGAGAGAGGCTTATGAACAGCCTCGAGGCGCTGGAGGATTAACAGCATGTTCATTACAAGAACAATCCTACAGGTCTATTGTTTGTTATTTCAATAACATTTACATTCACACAGTTTGGTTTATAATCTATTTAATTGGCTGCAATACATTTAATATTATCAATAGTATGTGACGGGAAATTTTTTTCAGCTCATGTCCCCAAAAAATACAGTATACGCATTAGAGAATTGAAGACTCACCCCTGTTTGGAGCTATAGGAATGTGTTGGGAGAGGCCAAATGTTAACAACATCTTTGGCCTTTTTGCGTGACTGAGCGCACTCATAAAGACCAGGTACACATCAACTCCTCTCAGCTCAGGTAAGAACATATCTCAGTGTGGGAAAATGGCGGCCTGTTCCCTGAAGAAGATGTAAAGAATGAAAAGTATGGCTGCAACTGGTTTAAAGGGGCATTACAGAACTTTTAATATGAAAGACACTTTTTTTGTTCTTATTTGACCTTTTAATCACTTGCCTCGGGATTTCGTGGCCATTTTTTGTGATTGTTGCTAAAATACCTCATTTCATGGGACATTTTTCCGAAAGCTAAGATGAAAAGCGATTTATTTTCTGCTTAACCTCTTAACCCCGACCTTAATCAAGCAAATGTTCTCCAGTTCAGTTCTACCAAAATCTTAAGGCTTCTCGGCTAAAGCTCAGCCTTTAGTGAAACATCTCATTTGAAAGCGGATCACTTTTTCTTTGTGGAAAATGTACTTTGTTGCAGAACCTTTTTCGGCCAAAGTTCAGCTCGCTCTGTCAGAGAAAAAGGCAAATACTTGTCCTGGTCTGACAGAAGTTGAGTGATGATGACGCTTCACTGAACAGAGTGATGTAAACTGGAGAAGGGGAAGTTTACAGTCCGGCTCCTGCTTCAGGAGGGAGAGGGAAAGCCCATGGAAACCAAGGGAGGGTTTGATTTTCTTGCAACTTTCCTTAAGAATGATTTCTATTGAGTGAAGGCCGATGTCTGAGGCTGATATTTTTTGCCGATTTTAAAAATGTTTGGGGGAAAAGTTATTGTATTTGAATTTTTTTTAGCTGCTGACAGGAAGTGACATAGATAAAGGTAAAGTTCAGAGCAGTTCGACTCATTTGCCATTGACATGTCACAGCAGAGCGAGGTTTTTAACCTTAGCTTTAAGACACAGAGGTAAGTTCCACTAAGAAAGGGCACAAGTGTTCCATTAGTTAAATAGAATGTATTTGTTCCAAAATGTTTTTCTTTCATTTCATCTATCCATCCTCTTCCCCACGACAGACCGATACAGCGACCGCATCACTGCTGACGCCGCACCGATCCGTCTGTCGATCTCACGCTCCATCCGCCCCTCACTCGTGAACAAGACCCCGAGATACTTGAACTCCTCCACTTGAGGCAAGGACTCCCCACCGACCTGTAGAGGGGAAGCCACCTTTTTCCGATGGAGAACCATGGCCTCGGATTTGGAGGTGCTGATCCTCATCCCGGCTGCTACACACTCGGCTGCAAACAGCAGAGATGAGACTCTGAGGCTCCCAAACCGGACACCCTCCGGCCCCTGGCTGCGCCGAGAAATTCTGTCCATAAAAGTAATGAACAGAACCGGTGACAAAGGGCAGCCCTGGCGGAGGCCAACACGCACCGGGAACAGGTCTGACTTACTGCCGGCAATGCGAACCAAGCTCCTGCTGCTCATACAGGGAACGGACAGCCCTTAACAGAGGGCCCCGGACCCCATACTCCCGGAGCACCCCCCACAGGGCACCACGAGGGCCCCGGACCCCATACTCCCGGAGCACCCCCCACAGGGCACCACGAGGGCCCCGGACCCCATACTCCCGGAGCACCCCCCACAGGGCACCACGAGGGCCCCGGACCCCATACTCCCGGAGCACCCCCCACAGGGCACCACGAGGGCCCCAGACCCCATACTCCCGGAGCACCCCCCACAGGGCACCACGAGGGACACGGTCGAACGCTTTCTCCAGATCCACAAAACACATGTGGACTGGTTGGGCAAACTCCCACGAACCCTCGAGCACCCGATGGAGGGTATAGAGCTGGTCCAGTGTGCCACGACCAGGACGAAAACCGCATTGTTCCTCCTGGATCCGAGGTTCGACCATCGGCCGGATCCTCCTCTCCAGCACCCTGGAGTAGACCTTACCGGGGAGGCTGAGGAGGGTGATCCCCCTGTAATTGGAACACACCCTCCGATCCCCCTTCTTAAAGAGAGGGACCACCACCCCGGTCTGCCAATCCAGGGGCACGGTCCTTAACCTATGTACTCAAACATATTTAATGATATTGTGCACTTCCTGTTTGTTCTCCCTATTGCACAAAGCAGAGCTGCTCTTCTGACGGTGAAGCTAAATGACATGAGGCGCTTTCAAACTGTGTCATTGACTGAAATGATGAGGGAACATTTTGAACCCTGGTCTGTGAAGGATCCTGAGGTCCTGGTGATAAGGAGGTTCCCGCTCGCTGTGGTGTTACGGAAACAGCTCCCAGGTTTAACGCCTTATCTCCTCCTCTTCTGAGGTATGAGGGGTCTCAGAACGAGACGCCAACCACACGGGCCCAACAACACGGGTCCAACAACACGGGTTCAACAACACGGGTCCAACAACACGGGTCCAACAACACTTATAACACCAGACTAACCATAGAAATGTCTGTGTCCATGGAATTTTTTTTGGAATATAACTGACCTGCATCACATGAATGATCGCATTTTGAGGGACTATTTTCTAGCAGATCACTCCGCCGCTGCATAGCTTATACAACCACGAAGCTGATGCTGCTCAAATATGAGGTCTTTTAACCCCTTAACTCCCACCTGAATCGAGCACATTTTCTCCAGTTTGGCTTTACCCCAGTCCAAAAGCTTCTAGAAAAAGCTGTGAAAATAGCAACAAAACTAAGACGAAAACAATGATGGAAATGTGACAAAAAAGTGAGAAAACATTGACAAAAAATTGACGAAAAAATGACCAAAATGTAGCAAAAAAATGACAAAAAAAGTGATTAAAAAAATGATGAAAAAATGTGACAAAAAATGACAAAAAAAGTGACAAAAATGTGACAAAAAATGACAAAAATGTGATAAAAATGTGACAAAAACATACCAAAAATGTGACAAAAAAATACAAAAAACGTGACAAAAAATGACCAAAATGTAGCAAAAAATGACAAAAATTTGATAAATATTTGACAAAAAAAGGCAAAAAAAATGACAAAAAATGTGACAAAAATATGACAAAAAAAAACAAAAAGTTATAAAAAGTTGAATACCCAACAAAAAAATGATGGAAAAAAATCTGATGACGTGAGGAAAAAGATCCTCTCGGTTTAGGCGGGAGTTAAATGCAAAATGGTTCAAATGATTCTATGGACACAGACATTTATATGGTTAGTCTGGTGTTATAAGTGATTTGCCTCAGGTGCTCTGTGGAGCGGGTCACACTGTTTTTAATGCAGGCTAGCTGATACCATAGAAATGCACTAGCCTTGCATTAGCCTAGCGCCAGGAAACTCTTCGAAACCAGCAACACTCTTGATAACTAGGAAATGAGGCCCTATGTCAAAAATCCTGAAACATCCCTTTAAGGATAAGTCTGCTGAAACACTTTGGTTGTGAGTTCGTTTCCTCCGGAGCTCCTCACGTCTCGCTCTCAGCAGTTCAGACTCTGATATTAAACAGTGTTGCTGTTCTTTCCCAGCTCTCGCTCTGAGCCAACAACAAATACCAGCGTGTGCCCGGGCAGCGCCGCGACTCAGACGGAACGATATCCG